>NC_047118.1:8753367-8795867 GCF_902500255.1 Thalassophryne amazonica
ACTAACGGCGGCTAAGCTACCTTGGTCCGCACCGACTACAGGGGCCTGGCTAGCTGTAGAATTTTCCACGGTGCGGAGCCGAGTCTCAAATTCGCCCAGCCTGGCCTCCAAAGCTACGAATAAGCTACACTTATTACAAGTACCGTTACTGCTAAAGGAGGCTGAGGAATAACTAAACATTTCACACCCAGAGCAGAAAAGTGCGGGAGAGACAGGAGAAACCGCCATGCTAAATCGGCTAAGAGCTAGTAGCTACGCTAAGCTAGCGGATTCCTAAAAACACGCAAAGTGAATAATGTGTAAATAATTTAGAGGTGATTCAGCAGAAGGAGTGCTTTAGTTAAGGCACGTAAAGATTACACTGGGAAACAAATCGTAATCTAGATAACTAGATCAATCTAACTGCGCAGATTAAACAGCTAACAGATACAGAAAAACACAATACCGCAGTGAGAGCCAACCACCAGTAGAGGCAAGCAAGATGATTGAACACCTTTTCGTGTTGGTCAGTGCACAATGCACATCACACAGTGGTGGGCACAGTTCCGCTAATTATCGAAGCTAATGTTTTCATTATCGGATTAGCTTTTCATATAACTTTGAAAACCATCATCAGACCAATCGTCTTCCGCTAAGTTTTGATCCGATAATTTTTAGACTGCTAACATATATTTGGAGGCGTGGCAAACAAAGCTTTACAGTTACAAACATTTATTAAGTTTAAAATCAGTTGAGTATAACCCCTGGCAATAATTATGGAATCACCAGCCTCGGAGGATGTTCATTCAGTTGTTTAATTTTGTAGAAAAAAAGCAGATCACAGACATTGTTGTGTGGGCCGCCAGAAGAGGAGGTACTGCTGGCCCACCACCAGAGGGCGCCCTGCCTGAAGAGCAGGCTTCAGGCACGAGGGGGCGCTGCCGCCTTACAGGAACAGCCGAGGTGACAGCTGTCACTCATCAACTATGACAGCTGTCACCGATCATCTGCACTTCACCCCGGATAAAAGCAGGATGACACCTCCACCACGTCGCCGAGATATCGTACTTCTTTGGAGGTAACTTTCTCTGCCTGCATATTATAATAAGTGATTTCAAGAGCTACTTTGTGCAGCTGTCTACCCAGAGGACCGGCGTGGGCCGCGACTGTTTCGTTCTACTTCCCACCAGATAAGTGGTTTACTCAGATCCTGCACGAGTGTGTGTTAGAGGTGGAGGTGGAATTCCCACCGTTGTTGTTACGGGGTGTACACACACCCACACTTGACTGTCTTTGCTCTTCGCCAGCAGTACCAGATCTGACACGCTGAGACGGTGGCCACCTGGGGGACTCGAGACCTGGCGGCTCCAGTATCCTTCGGGTTCGGTGGCGGTGGAAATCGTGTGGTTCCGGTTCTTCTCCAGACGGACGTCTCCTATCGTCGAGCCTGCCCACACGACACCTTTATCCATTGACTTGTATTTATTCTATAATCTGCTGTGTGTGGTTGTGACATTCACAACAGTAAGTGTTCAAATTTAACTCCCTCTATTGTCCGTTCATTTACGCCCCCTGTTGTGGGTCCGTGTCACTACACTTTCCCAACAGACATGACACAAAACTAAAGTCATTTCAAATGGCAACTTTCTGGCTTTAAGAAACACTATAAGAAATCATGAAAAATAATTGTGGCAGTCAGTAATGGTTACTTTTTTAGACCAAGCAGAGGTGAAAAAATATGGAATCACTCAATTCTGAGGAAAAAATTATGGAATCACCCTGTAAATTTTCATCCCCAAACTAACAACTGCATCAAATCAGATCTGCTCGTTAGTCTGCATCTAAAAAGGAGTGATCACACCTTGGAGAGCTGTTGCACCAAGTGGACTGACATAAATCATGGCCCAACACAAGAGATGTCAATTGAACAAAGGAGAGGATTATCAAACTCTTAAAAGAGGGTAAATCATCACGCAATGTTGCAAAAGATGTTGGTTGTTCACAGTCAGCTATGTCTAAACTCTGGACCAAATACAAACAACATGGGAAGGTTGTTAAAGGCAAACATACTGGTAGGCCAAGGAAGACATCAAAGTGTCAAGACAGAAAACTTAAAGCAATATGTCTCAAAAATCGAAAATGCACAACAAAACAAATGAGGAACGAATGGGAGGAAACTGGAGTCAACTCTGTGACCGAACTGTAAGAAACCGCCTAAAGGAAATGTGATTTACATACAGAAAAGCTAAACGAAAGCCATCATTAACACCTAAACAGAAAAAAACAAGGTTACAATGGGCTAAGGAAAAGCAATAGTGGACTGTGGATGACTGGATGAAAGTCATATTCAGTGATGAATCTCGAATCTGCATTGGGCAAGGTGATGATGCTGGAACTTTTGTTTGGTGCCGTTCCCATGAGATTTATAAAGATGACTGCCTGAAGAGAACATGTAAATTTCCACAGTCATTGATGATATGGGGCTGCATGTCAGGTAAAGGCACTGGGGAGATGGCTGTCATTACATCATCAATAAATGCACAAGTTTACGTTGATATTTTGGACACTTTTCTTATCCCATCAATTGACAGGATGTTTGGGGATGATGAAATCATTTTTCAAGATGATAATGCATCTTGCCATCTTTGCTCTATGGCCTGGCTAGCTGTAGAATTTTCCACGGTGCGGAGCCGAGTCTCAAATTCGCCCAGCCTGGCCTCCAAAGCTACGAATAAGCTACACTTATTACAAGTACCGTTACTGCTAAAGGAGGCTGAGGAATAACTAAACATTTCACACCCAGAGCAGAAAAGTGCGGGAGAGACAGGAGAAACCGCCATGCTAAATCGGCTAAGAGCTAGTAGCTACGCTAAGCTAGCGGATTCCTAAAAACACGCAAAGTGAATAATGTGTAAATAATTTAGAGGTGATTCAGCAGAAGGAGTGCTTTAGTTAAGGCACGTAAAGATTACACTGGGAAACAAATCGTAATCTAGATAACTAGATCAATCTAACTGCGCAGATTAAACAGCTAACAGATACAGAAAAACACAATACCGCAGTGAGAGCCAACCACCAGTAGAGGCAAGCAAGATGATTGAACACCTTTTCGTGTTGGTCAGTGCACAATGCACATCACACAGTGGTGGGCACAGTTCCGCTAATTATCGAAGCTAATGTTTTCATTATCGGATTAGCTTTTCATATAACTTTGAAAACCATCATCAGACCAATCGTCTTCCGCTAAGTTTTGATCCGATAATTTTTAGACTGCTAACATATATTTGGAGGCGTGGCAAACAAAGCTTTACAGTTACAAACATTTATTAAGTTTAAAATCAGTTGAGTATAACCCCTGGCAATAATTATGGAATCACCAGCCTCGGAGGATGTTCATTCAGTTGTTTAATTTTGTAGAAAAAAAGCAGATCACAGACATTGTTGTGTGGGCCGCCAGAAGAGGAGGTACTGCTGGCCCACCACCAGAGGGCGCCCTGCCTGAAGAGCAGGCTTCAGGCACGAGGGGGCGCTGCCGCCTTACAGGAACAGCCGAGGTGACAGCTGTCACTCATCAACTATGACAGCTGTCACCGATCATCTGCACTTCACCCCGGATAAAAGCAGGATGACACCTCCACCACGTCGCCGAGATATCGTACTTCTTTGGAGGTAACTTTCTCTGCCTGCATATTATAATAAGTGATTTCAAGAGCTACTTTGTGCAGCTGTCTACCCAGAGGACCGGCGTGGGCCGCGACTGTTTCGTTCTACTTCCCACCAGATAAGTGGTTACTCAGATCCTGCACGAGTGTGTGTTAGAGGTGGAGGTGGAATTCCCACCGTTGTTGTTACGGGGTGTACACACACCCACACTTGACTGTCTTTGCTCTTCGCCAGCAGTACCAGATCTGACACGCTGAGACGGTGGCCACCTGGGGGACTCGAGACCTGGCGGCTCCAGTATCCTTCGGGTTCGGTGGCGGTGGAAATCGTGTGGTTCCGGTTCTTCTCCAGACGGACGTCTCCTATCGTCGAGCCTGCCCACACGACACCTTTATCCATTGACTTGTATTTATTCTATAATCTGCTGTGTGTGGTTGTGACATTCACAACAGTAAAGTGTTCAAATTTAACTCCCTCTATTGTCCGTTCATTTACGCCCCCTGTTGTGGGTCCGTGTCACTACACTTTCCCAACAGACATGACACAAAACTAAAGTCATTTCAAATGGCAACTTTCTGGCTTTAAGAAACACTATAAGAAATCATGAAAAATAATTGTGGCAGTCAGTAATGGTTACTTTTTTAGACCAAGCAGAGGTGAAAAAATATGGAATCACTCAATTCTGAGGAAAAAATTATGGAATCACCCTGTAAATTTTCATCCCCAAAACTAACAACTGCATCAAATCAGATCTGCTCGTTAGTCTGCATCTAAAAAGGAGTGATCACACCTTGGAGAGCTGTTGCACCAAGTGGACTGACATAAATCATGGCCCCAACACAAGAGATGTCAATTGAAACAAAGGAGAGGATTATCAAACTCTTAAAAGAGGGTAAATCATCACGCAATGTTGCAAAAGATGTTGGTTGTTCACAGTCAGCTATGTCTAAACTCTGGACCAAATACAAACAACATGGGAAGGTTGTTAAAGGCAAACATACTGGTAGGCCAAGGAAGACATCAAAGTGTCAAGACAGAAAACTTAAAGCAATATGTCTCAAAAATCGAAAATGCACAACAAAACAAATGAGGAACGAATGGGAGGAAACTGGAGTCAACATCTGTGACCGAACTGTAAGAAACCGCCTAAAGGAAATGTGATTTACATACAGAAAAGCTAAACGAAAGCCATCATTAACACCTAAACAGAAAAAAACAAGGTTACAATGGGCTAAGGAAAAGCAATAGTGGACTGTGGATGACTGGATGAAAGTCATATTCAGTGATGAATCTCGAATCTGCATTGGGCAAGGTGATGATGCTGGAACTTTTGTTTGGTGCCGTTCCCATGAGATTTATAAAGATGACTGCCTGAAGAGAACATGTAAATTTCCACAGTCATTGATGATATGGGGCTGCATGTCAGGTAAAGGCACTGGGGAGATGGCTGTCATTACATCATCAATAAATGCACAAGTTTACGTTGATATTTTGGACACTTTTCTTATCCCATCAATTGACAGGATGTTTGGGGATGATGAAATCATTTTTCAAGATGATAATGCATCTTGCCATAGAGCAAAAACTGTGAAAACATTCCTTGCAAAAAGACACATAGGGTCAATGTCATGGCCTGCAAATAGTCCGGATCTTAATCCAATTGAAAATCTTTGGTGGAAGTTGAAGAAAATGGTCCATGACAAGGCTCCAACCTGCAAAGCTGATCTGGCAACAGCAATCAGAGAAAGTTTGAGCCAGATTGATGAAGAGTACTGTTTGTCACTCATTAAGTCCATGCCTCAGAGACTGCAAGCTGTTATAAAAGCCAGAGGTGGTGCAACAAAATACTAGTGATGTGTTGGAGCGTTCTTTTGTTTTTCATGATTCCATAATTTTTTCCTCAGAATTGAGTGATTCCATATTTTTTTTCCCTCTGCTTGGTCTAAAAAAGTAATCGTTACTGACTGCCACAATTTTTTTTTCTTGATTTCTTATAGTGTTTCTTAAAGACAGAAAGTTGTCATTTGAAATGACTTTAGTTTTGTGTCATGTCTGTGATCTACTTTTTTTCTACAAAATTAAACAACTGAATGAACATCCTCCGAGGCCAGTGATTCCATAATTTTTGCCAGGGGTTGTACCTCCCTGTTAAATGTTTTATAGTGCAGTTCTATCCTCTGCAAACAGAGGAGAGCTGGTTCCAGAAAAAAAACACTATTGCAGACAAAGGAGAACTGGTGACAGGGGGAGAGGAGGAGAGAGGAGAGGAGAGGGGAAATAAAAAAGCTAATTTCTTTTGACCCCATACTGATACACTGCCAATATCACTCAAGTCATCCAGAGGCACACAGTTTTAACTTATGGTTAAAATTTTAACCAAACTAACTTCGGACAAGTTATTTAAGTTAACGTCACGTCTGAAGTTTTATAAAGTGAAAATATCAGATATATGTTTTAGTTTTAAAGTAATGCACTAATTTTGAAGGTTTTAGTGTGGACATGCTGTGCCCAGTGCATTATGGGTAATCTCTGTACATTCACGACAGAAGAAATGCATTTGAGACGCTCTGATCAGGCTCCACACGGACAACAGCATTAAACTCTTTGTATATTGTGCCTAAAACTCTCATGAATATATTCTCTGGGTTTATAGATGTTGTTATTGATTTGTTTTATGTAAAAATGGCAGAAGAAGCCCAGGTTGCTTCTCCATTATTTGCAATTGGAATCATTGCAATCGATTCCTGTTTGCTATTTAGCGTCCTGCTTATGTCAAACACTGTCTGTCGTCTTTGTTCCAGAGTAATATATATAAGATGTCTGAAATTCAGTTTGCGTTTATTAAATTCCACACATCTTAAACGTAGCAGACATGGATTATCTGGAATTTTATTTTGGCATGTTTTCATGGTCTCTACTGCCATCTACTGGCCAGTAGTGTTCATGGCAATATGAGCATCTGGACGCAAGTAGATGGCAGTGTTCTATTTATTTTGACCCCAGTTATATCAGACGGTTGTCAAATAACAACTTGACTTTTTGGCTTTTTGCAAATGGCATTTTTTTTTTTAAATAAAAAAGGCATATTTTACAAAAGCACATTTATATGTAAACACCAACACACACCTCACATTAATGTGTTGGTTTTTACACAGAATGAATGAGTCAATCAATCAGTGTTAGCGGAGGCACATTTTACCTATAATCCCTTTGGCATCTGTCTGTGTCTGTTACAAAACTTCAGAATTAGTGCATTATTTAAAATTAAAAGATATGTTATATTTTGACTTTGCACAAATGACAGAATTGTCATTAATGGACTTATTCTATCAGTATTAATTTTATTTATAAATCAAACCATAAGTCAGCACTGCTTTATTTTCCAAGACCTCCACTTCATGGTGACACTGCTATTGTAGAGAGTTGAGCTTTGCGGCTTCTTTCAATTGCTTTGCTGCTGGAAGTTATGTAGTAAACAGGAGCTTCCAGCAGGGGGCAGGATGCACAAAGACAGAAGTGTTGACTCATTGTTTGGGTCTGTAATCGCCTTTGATGCTACCAGAAGCAGTCGTGGTGTTAAAACTCAAAATCAGTTTGTTAGTAGTTGCAAGTGTACCAGGGACAATACTGTAAGTTATCGGTTAGCTATAGCTTCCGATAAATTTTTGGGTGGTTTATCGGTTTGGCTTTATGAAAGATAACTTTTCAAATAGCTGATTATCTGCTATCGAAGCTAACTTTTTGGTTAGCTGTGCCCACCACTGACATCACACAGGTGAAATTGGGAAAATATCTATAAAACAAATAAAAATGAAGGAAATATATGATGAATTCTGTTTGTTTTAGAAATAATCTCAGGTCCCGACTATGCTACAGTATGTCACTACATGTCACTACTGTGCCATTTGATAAGTCCAGGCTTCTTTCCAATGTCAGACCCATCAAAGTGCAGGTCTGTGTTGCATTCATGTTGAATTATCTGCATTCGGGACACACTCAGATTTTGTAAAAATGCAACGGCTGGAAAAAAAAGTTCAAGTTTTGTATTTGCAGGAGGCAATAATAATGGAAATGAGGGGAAAAATTCTTGGCACATGACTGCAGTCTATCAGTTCATCAGTCAACACATTATTGCCATTAAAAGACAACAAAAGACTGTTTCATTGTAGATATCAAATCACAATTTTATATATCCACACACACACACACACACACACACACACACACACACACACACACACACACACACACACACACACACACACACACACACACACACACACACACACACACACTCTACACTTCACCTCAAAACAGGCTTTTGGCGGTTTACTAAAATGCCAAAATTCACCTCAAATCACTCGATTTAATGTTCCAGACTGATCATCTTAGATTTGTTACATACTTCGATAAAATAATGTCATTATTACCGGTAAACACCATATAAAATGTCAGCCTTACATCTTTATTGGTTTTCAAGATATCTGGGATTAAACATTGGGCATGACAGTGATTTTACTGTAAAAACGTGTGGTACAGAAAAAGAAGCCAAGTTCAATGTCATTACTTCTGAACTATTCATGGTAGAGCCATACAATTTTCAGCAGTTGTTCTTAGGTACTTGTTGTATTTAACACCTTTAAAAGAAGATCCACAGTTGCATATTTGTCAGTTTATAGCGTGCTGAAAACTGTAGTAAATAAATAAACTTTTTTTGTACTTTGGAGTAGATTTTCACATTGAAGCACATCAGATCTTTCAAGTTTTGTTTTTTATTTATCATGTTATGGTATTATTTTGGTGACTAAGTATTTTTCTAAAATAAACATGACTTTCTGATTTATGAGGTCCACCTTGCTAGTACCGAGTTGGACCCGTTTTTGCCTTTGGAACTGCCTTAATTCTTCATGGCATTGATTGAACGAGGAGTTGGAAACAGTCCTCAGAGATGTTGGTCCACACTGACATGATGGCGTCACGCAGTCGCCCATTCAACCAGTCTGCCCCATTCTCCTCTGACCTCTGATATCAACAAGGCATTTTTGTCCACACAACTGCCACCCACTGAATCTTCTTCATTCAGCTGTTCCTGTTAGGGGGCGCCACAGCAGATCAACCGTTTCCATCTCACCCTGTCCTCTGTATCTTCCTCTGTCACACCAACCTCCTGCATGTCCTCCCTCTGCACATCCATAAACCTCCTCTTTGGCCTCCCTCTTTTCCTCCTGCCTGGTGGCTCCATCCTCAGCATCATTCTCTCTATATACCCTGGGTCCCTCCTCTGCACATATCCAAACCATCTCAATCTCGCCTCTCTGATTTTGTCTCCAAACCGTCCCACCTGAAATGTCCCTCTGATATGTTCATTCTCTGTAAACCCCCCTAGATGGTTTTTAAAGTAAGGTGCAAAAGATGCCTTTTACAGACAGGAGCGTTCACCACGGGACATGACACATCAGTCCTAATAGTCTCTATCAGACAAAGGAATTGTTATATTGTGAAATACATTAATGATTGTCTCTCCACAAGGTGTGAAGAAGGTACCGCCCCAAGGTGAGTTTAGCAACAGTTTTACAGTGACGCAACCATTTGCTGACAAAATGTAGAGGATTAACTTTCAATGCGACAAACCACAAGAGCACCCAGATCTGCCTTAACAACAAAGACAGAGACAGAGAGACAGCAGAGTTCAGAGATGGAAACCAAACAGGATTTGGCGTAAGATGACTCAGTGCAAAGTGACTGAGTCACAGCCCAGCTGGATGAGTGAGGCAGAATAAATGGTCATGAAATATCACAGTGGGCGCATGGGTCTTAACACACAGGGTTCAAACCAAATCACCTGGCAGTGGCAACTTCAAGGAAACAAGCTGACAAGCTGTGACTATCTGCCTTTGCTATTAGTTCATGTTTCTGGAGGTGGTCAGCACAAAAAGAACAACAACAATAGTCCAACAGCTTGGGGCCCCATAAAAATACTGTAAGATAATTGAAAATAAATACAGTAGTGTTCAGAATAATAGTAGTGCTATGTAACTAAAAAGATTAATCCAGGTTTTGAGTATATTTCTTATTGTTACACTGGAAACAAGGTACCAGTAGATTCAGTAGATTCTCACAAATCCAACAAGACCAAGCATTCATGATATGCACACTCTTAAGGCTATGAAATTGGGCTATTAGTAAAAAAAAGTAGAAAAGGGGGTGTTCACAATAATAGTAGCATCTGCTGTTGACGCTACAAACTCAAAACTATTATGTTCAAACTGCTTTTTTAGCAATCCTGTGAATCACTAAACTAGTATTTAGTTGTATAACCACAGTTTATCATGATTTCTTCACATCTGCAAGGGATTAATTTTGTTGGTTTGGAACTAAGATTTTGCTCGTTTACTAGTGTGCTTGGGGTCATTGTCTTGTTGAAACACCCATTTCAAGGGCATGTCCTCTTCAGCATAAGGCAACATGACCTCTTCAAGTATTTTGACATATCCAAACTGATCCATGATACCTGGTATGCGATATATAGGCCCAACACCATAGTAGGAGAAACATGCCCATATCATGATGCTTGCACCACCATGCTTCACTGTCATCACTGTGAACTGTGGCTTGAATTCAGAGTTTGGGGGTCGTCTCACAAACTGTCTGCGGCCCTTGGACCCAAAAAAACAATTTTACTCTCATCAGTCCACAAAATATTCCTCCATTTCTCTTTAGGCCAGTTGATGTGTTCTTTGGCAAATTGTAACCTCTTCTGTACATGTCTTTTATTTAACAGAGGGACTTTGCGTGGGATTCTTGCAAATAAATTAGCTTCACACAGGCGTCTTCTAACTGTCACAGCACTTACAGGTAACTCCAGACTGTCTTTGATCATCCTGGAGCTGATCAATGGGTGAGCCTTTGCCATTCTGGTTATTCTTCTATCCATTTTGATGGCTGTTTTCCGTTTTCTTCCACGCGTCTGTTTTTTTTTTTTTTCCATTTTAAAGCATTGGAGATCGTTGTAGATGAACAGCCTATAATTTTTTGCACCTGCGTATAAGTTTTCCCCTCTCCAATCAACTTTTTAATCAAACTACGCTGTTCTTCTGAACAATGTCTTGAACGTCCCATTTTCCTCAGGCTTTCAAAGAGAAAAGTATGTTCAACAGGTGCTGGCTTCATCCTTAAATAGGGGACACCTGATTCACACCTGTTTGTGCCACAAAATTGACAAACTCACTGACTGAATGTCACACTACTATTATTGTGAACACCCCCTTTTCTACTTTTTTACTAATAGCCCAATTTCATAGCCTTAAGAGTGTGCATATCATGAATGCTTGGTCTTGTTGGATTTGTGAGAATCTACTGAATCTACTGGTACCTTGTTTCCCGTGTAACAATAAGAAATATACTCAAAACCTGAATTAATCTTTTTAGTCACATAGCACTACTATTATTCTGAACACTACTGTATGACTGCAGTTCGGTTTTTCATAGTATTTTACATTACATTACATTATAGTATATTTTTGTAATTTTATTGATATGTAATGGATTTTTAAAATACAGGAAAAGACAAACTCGCCGTGACGGCACCCACAGGTTTTCTGAAGAGCTGGATTAAAGCTGAAATGAGGCGCTTTCATATGTCACCTCACAACCAGCCTATAAATAAGAAAATAAGGTGGAGTGTGGGCATAAACCAGCATGACCTGTGTGGGACAAATGAAGCCCAAGTACACCCTCCATCTCAGAGTTAGCAAATAAGATAAAGCTAACCAGCTAACCTTGGTTCGGGTGTTTTATTAACGTGTATTTTTGCAGACCGGACAGTATTTGTTATAAAGTGTGGCTTGCATACAGGTATTAAAAATTATGATGGGTACATTACATCAGTAACTGTGGTGTACAATGGCAATCAGGTCCTAAAGCGCTTGATATCAGCTAATTTATGCTAATGGTGCTACTATACAAATTAAGCAATACTAAAATTTTATTCAGTGGAAATACCGGAGGACAGACCTCTTAGATGGTCTGTTCGTACATTTACATCACACAGCAAGCTATATTATGAGATATTTGCAATAAAATTATCACAACAGAAAACCATGGACAAATCCACAGAAGCTAGCAGTCTCTGCTAGCGGGGCCCTAGCCTCAGCTCACTGGCACACAGTCAATCAAAGCAGACACCCAAAATTATTGATTAACTTTGCGGCTTTAAAAAATGTATTGCCAACAGACTGTATATATACTGGGCAGAACGTCCATGACATCACCATTGGATTTCTACAGAGACCCGGAACAGCCAAAATGCCCCCCTTTTCTGGGCGTTGCCATGTTGACAACTCCGCCCACACTGATTCATGATGAAGTCATTAATGCATAAAGGGGTGGAGAATGGGTGGCTCCGTCTGACAAAAAAAGCTGAACACACCCCTCTCTCTGATTCCGAACTAGGAGCTAACAGCTAACCTCCTTTTGGGTGTTTATTAATTCATATTTTTGGCACTGTGCGGTGGTTTTCATAACAGTTTATTTTGATGTGAACATTTCCTCAGTAATTGTGCATTAAGTGGACGTAACAACAAGTGCTAACACCGCTAGCATACAATATTAAATAAAACAAGAGTTTCACTCAGCGTCACTATTGCAACAGAGACATCTTTGATGATCCATTAGTATGTTTCATCGTACAACAAGCCGTATTATTCCAGGTGTTTGCAATAAAATACTCCAAACAGACACAAAAACGAGTGGCTCAGTTTCGGTGGAAGCCTACGAGAGGAGGAGTCAATGGACAGTTGCTGTCACTCAAAGCAGCCATGCCTATAATTATACAAAATTTTATTAATTAAAATGTCTTAAACTAAAAGGTTTGAAAAAAATTCACCCTCTGTACAGTTGTCACGGAGGAGGAAACTATCTATAGAAACCAAAGCAGTTTTTTGTACCAGGCTGTAAACCTGTTTATTTCTGCTCTAATGTTGTACATTTTAAAATGGGCTTCTATGGGAATTTGCTCTGTTTTGGAGCCAACCTCAAGTGGCCAGTCAAGGAACTTCAAGAAAAATGACTTCCACAATAGGGTCAAAATGCAAGCTCAAGTGTTGCCACTTGGTATTACCCCAAACAGTTGTCATGAACATAAAAACTAGCTTTAAATAACACAACTATTTTTTTTATTATTTTTGGTACCAGGCAACAGGTATATTTTGATTGCAAAGTTGGGGATTTTAACATGGGCATCTATGGGGAGTGACTCACTTTTAAGGCCTTGTCACATTGACGATTTAGCCTATGTATGCCAACCGTATTAAAAATGCTGGCATACGGTGGCGTACGTCTAATAAGTCGGTACTGCGCGGTGTGGTGCGGGTCAGAAACAGATTAATTTAACATTATTATCATTTTTTATATTGGTGGAATATTTTCATTGTGTACAGAATGTGGTATACGACTGGGGCTTTAAAAGTTTAAATCATCACAGCGCTTCTGTGTGTTCAGAGTGTGACACTGGCATCCTCTGAAAAATACACCTGGAGCAGAAAAAACACTCAGGGACTTGTTTTAAAATGCTACGTTTCCAGCCACGACATCATTTTCGAAAATCAGGAGCTTTATGTGGATATGTGTCCGGTAGTCTGTGATGGTGAATTTGACTGAAACGAACAGGTCAGACTTTATATTTTTATGCCAGCATTTTTTAATACAGTTGGCATACGCTGGCTAAATCGTCAAGGTGTGACAGGGCCTTTAGAGACAACCTGAAATGGTCACTCGAGGAACTGCAAGATTTGGCACTCCTGTATTGGCTTCATTTTCCAGCACTGGAGGTTTGGACTTGATTGAACCATCTGTTATTCTGTTAAACAGATGGTGGCGGCGACAGTGAAACCTTTCACTCTTGGTGAAATTCTTCTGAAAACATTCTAATACAGTAGTAAAACTAAATGTACGAGGGCTGTCAATAAAGTATAGGTCCTTTTTATTGTTTTCAAAAACTATATGGATTTCATTCATATGTTTTTACGTCAGACATGCTTGAACCCTCGTGCGCATGCGTGAGTTTTTCCACGCCTGTCGGTGACGTCATTCGCCTGTGAGCACTCCGTGTGGGAGGAGTCGTCCAGCCCCTCGTCGGAATTCCTTTGTCTGAGAAGTTGCTGAGAGACTGGTGCTTTGTTTGATCAAAATTTTTTCTAAACCTGTGAGACACATCGAAGTGGACACGGTTCGAAAAATTAAGCTGGTTTTCGGTGAAAATTTTAACGGCTGATGAGGTGATACTGTCGCTTTAAAGACTTCCCACGGTGCGAGACGTCACACAGCGCACCCAGGCGCCGTCGTCAGCCTGTTTAAAGCTGAAAACATCCACATTTCAGGCTCTATTGATCCAGGACGTCATGAGAGAACAGAGAATTTTCAGAAGAAGTCGGTTTCAGCATTTTATCTGGATATTCCACTGTTAAAGGAGATTTTTTTTAATGAAAGACGTGCGGATGGGTCCGCGCGTCGGGACGCAGCCGGCGCGGTGCGGCGGCACAGGAAAAACACCTCCATGTTGATAACCATTTGTAAAATCCAGGCGGCTTTTGATGGCTTTCAGTGGAGTGAGTATATGAGAAATTGTTTAACAGCTGGACATGTTCCAACTTGTCCTTAAGGCTTCCAACAGAGGTGTTTTTCCTGTGGCGGAGCGTCACGGCGGCTGCGAGCCGACGCTGCAATCCGTCCGCACGTCTTTCATTAAAAAAATCTCCTTTAACAGTGGAATATCCGGATAAAATGCTGAAACAGACTTCTTCTGAAACTTCTCTGTTCTCTCACGACGTCCTGGATCAATAGAGCCTGAAATGTGGAGGTTTTCAGCTTGAAACAGGCTGACGACGGTGCCTGGGACCACTGCACGTCTCGCACCGTGGGAAGTCCTTAAAGCGACAGTATCACCTCACAATCTCTCATCAGCCGTTAAAATTTTCACCGAAAACCAGCTTAATTTTTCGAACCGTGTCCACTTCGATGTGTCTCACAGGTTTAGAAAAAATTTTGATCAAACAAAGCACCAGTCTCTCAGCAACTTCTCAGACAAAGGAATTCCGACGAGGGGCTGGACGACTCCTCCCACAAGGAGTGCTCACAGGCGAATGACGTCACCGACAGGCGTGGAAAAACTCACGCATGTGCACGAGGGTTCAAGCATGTCTGACGTAAAAACATATGAATGAAATCCATATAGTTTTTGAAAACAATAAAAAGGACCTATACTTTATTGACAGACCTCGTATCATTGTTGATTTGGACTTTTTTTTTTTTTAAACAAGAGTCAGTAATCCTGTACTTTGCTTTGTAGCTGTAAATTTGGCTCACGGACCAAGAGGGCGTTTTTCTTGGCTGACATCATCCAGCTCTTTCCACTCCTTTTCATGAGCAGTGCTTTAATCATGCACATTAATCACATGCTTGAGCTTTAGAGAGGGTTTGCATGGGGGCAGTCATAAAAGGACAAAAACACAGAGAAAGACAGCGATCAGCATGTATTCACTGCAGACGCAGTTTAAACCATTTGCAGAGGAATGCAAACGGTCCAGTTTTCTCGCCCCTCATATTCAGGGGCCCCGGGGGTTGTGCTTGCTGATTCCTGCCTCGGGCCTGGGCAGAGGAAGAAACGCACAGCTGCAGGAAATGATGAAGAGATGGAGTTTTCTGCCGCCCTGGGTCAAGGTAGCTCCAATTAAGCTGGGGCTGAGGGACATGCGTCCTTTAAAAGACGTCAGGACTGCACTGAGACAGAGCGACTCAGCAGCCCCAAATTGATCTCTGTGGACTCTCTTACAGCCGTTATGGTTTTGTGTGGGTGAGCATGTGATCCCAAAGCAGCGGGTGTCATCACTAGACACACAGCTATGCTTTAATACAGCCTCAAAAAAAAAAAAGAAAAAAAAAGTGGCTTCAACTTGCTCACAAACACAATATTTCATATTCTCCTCCTCTGTGATGAAGATCCATTAACCCTCAAGCAACCAAGCTATTTTAGTGACTAATATGACCGACTGGGGTTATTTATGACCCCATTGACTTTACATGGGAATGCGCCTGTATAAATGATTGTTTTCAGGTTCTTCATATTTATTTGGCTCACTAATACAGTTGTATGCAAACGTTTGGGCACATCGGATACATTTCATGATTTTCCTTTATAAATCATTGATTGTCTGGATTAGAAATTTCAGTTAAATATATAATATAGCAGACGAACACACTGATATTTGGGAAGTGAAATGAAGTTTCTAGTATTTACAGAAAGTGCACAATAATTATTTAAACAAAATTGGGCAGGTGAATAAATTTGGGCACCCTTGTCATTTTATTAATTTGAATACATTTAACACTAATTATTGAAACACAAAATTGGTTTGGTAAGCTCATTGACCCTTGACCTCCTCACACAGGTGAATCCAGTCACGAGAAAGGGTATTTAAGCTCGCATTTACAAATGTTTCCCCTCATTGCATCTCTTCTAATCAGTGGCAACATGGAAGCCTCTAAACAACTCTCAAATGACCTGAAAAAGATTGTTCAACATCATGGTTTAGGGGAAGGATACAAAAAGCTATCTCAGAGATTTCAGCTGTCAGTTTCCACTGTGAGGAACATAGTGAGGAAATGGAAGACCACAGGCACAGTACTAGTTAAGACCCGAAGTGGCAGGCCAAGAAAAATCTCAGATAAGCTAAAGTGAAGAATGGTGAGAACAGTCATAGTCAACCCACAGATGATCTTGCTGCAGATAGTGTCTCTGTGCATTGTTCAACTACACAGCACACTTTGCACAAAGAGATGCTGTATGATGCTGTAATGCAGAGGAAGCCTTTACTGTGTATATGCCACAAACAGAGTCACTTGAGGTATGCTGAAGCACATTTGGACAAGCCAGCTTCATTTTGGAATAAGGTGCTGTGGACTGATGAAACTAAAATTGAGTTATTTGGACATAACAAGGGGCAGTATGCATGACTGAAAAAGAACACAGCATTCCAAGAAAAACACTTGCTACCTACAGTAAAATTTGGAGGTGGTTCCATCATGCTGTGGGGCTGTGTGGCCAGTGCAGGTACTGGGAATCTTGTTAAAGTTGAGGATTCCAGTCAATATCAGCAAATTCTTGAGAACAATGTTCATGAATCAGTGATAAAGTTGATGTTGCGCCGGGGCTGGATCTTTCAACAAGACAGCAACCCTAAACACTGCTCAAAATCTACAAAGACATTCATGCAGAGGAACAAGTACAACATTCTGGAATGGCCATCTCAGTCCCCAGACCTGAATATTACTGAAAATCTGTGGTGTGATTTTAAGTAGGCTGTCCACGCTCGGAAACTAACAATCCTGAGATGTTTTGTAAAGAAGAATGGTCCAAAATACCTTCAACCAGAATCCAGATTCCCATTGGAAGCTATAAGCATTTAGAGGCTGTTATTTCTGCAAAAGGAGGATCTACTAAATATTGATGTATTTTTTCTGTTGGGGTGCCCAAAGTTATGCACCTGCCTAATTTTGTTTAAAGAATTATTGCACACTTTCTGTAAATCCTATATATTTATCTATATATATTTAATTGAAATTGCTGATCCAAACAACCAATGATTTATAAAGGAAAATCATGGAAATCTTCAGGGATGCCCAAACTTTTACATACAACTGTATACTCTATCACAGTGCTAAACCATCTCTATCATACTGTGAATGACTTTTTGGAGTTGAAAATCATGATTAGGCAAGATGTTAGAGCTGATTTCACTCCATAATAGAGTGTATTTAACTCTATTTCTACTGGGACCAAATGTTGTCCCGACAGTAAATTTTACTCTGCGAAATTTACTGTGAGGTCTGTTGTCTTCCATGTAAAACAGTGAAATATAATGATTAGAGATGACAAATTACAATACCATCTGAAGCTATAATGTCAAAAATCTCATAGATCTTCCCAGGTTTGTAAGTTTGGATTATATTTGCCACACGGATCGGCCGATCCTTGCATAATTCTATGAACAAATGCAGGACAAACAGTTTGACAAATTCATGGTAGGAAACTTTTTTCAGATTAAAAAGTAAAAATGGTGCACAAAAATATACGCCTGGGGTCATACATGAGCCCACTCGGTTGCTTGAGGGTTAACCTACACCCTGCCTAAGGTTCTCCCTGGAGGGGCCTCCTGCAGTATGTGGATTCCCCCCTGAAACTCAAATTTCCACAAAATATGACACTTGAAACTGCATAAAGCAACATTTTGTCATATTTTTTTAATCAGTCTGCAGAAGCAGTTTGCTCTCCGTAATGCACGAAAAGATACAAAAACAGTTCTGTTGTGCCCCCCACCCCCCGCCCCCTGACAAAAACAGGCCCAAACCGCTGTTTCAATTACCTGGTTTCAAAATGGAGCCACATATTTGCTGCAGTGATTGAGTAAGAGTGCACTGAGCTGTGCAGGCTTGCAATAAGGAGTGATAACACATCTGTGAGCAGATAAACAACGGGATCCAAAGGCAGCGAATTGGGTGTGTTCTATGACGAGCGTTTAATAGTACGCAGTGCAAACGCTGCCATAAAAGGCCACATTAGCTTTGCAAACACTGCAGATTTTGCGTGTGTCAGGCTAACAGTAAGCTATGTAAACAGACTGAGGAGTGTTATTTACACATGCTGACATCATTTGGGAGCAGCGAGCATAAGTCCTGACAAAGGCAGCGGAGACTTTGGAAGAGGGAAAAGGAAATTCATGTTTCCTGCTGTGAAAAACTGGCCAGTTATTGGTGCTTTTCCTTCCAGTGGGCTACATTACCACTACAGACTGAAATGACCCAGATCAGATATTTTCTCAAAATTACACACAAATGCATTTTTATTCTTTTTTCTGGTGCCAACATATTGTCATGACACATTCTGTATGATATGATATTTCACAATATTTCATGCATATTCTGAAGAATTTCAGCATGTTTCACATTTAATACTTAGAAAAGCCCAGTCATCTTTTGGTTAAAGTTCGGTTTAGAGTTCGAATAACTATCATAACAAGTACAAGATGACTCTCCACATTTAATTTTTTGCTTACTACAAATGTTTTATGTGAATCCGGTTATGTGATTTTCAACTTCCGGCTCCAAACAAAAAAGGCGCGCCGTCATTAACATTGAGAACTGCACTGAAACGATCTGATCAGGCTGCACACGGACAACAGCATTAACATCGCAACATAAAACTCTTTGTATATTGTGCCTAAAACTCTCCTGGATATATTAACTGGGTTTTTAGACATTGTTACTGCGTTTGTTTTATGTAAAAATGTCAGGCGCTCAGGTTGTTTCTCCGTTATTTTCAATGGGAGTTGCTGTAAAAGCTGCGATCACTTCCTGTTCATGTCGTTCAGGGAGAAAGTGAAGTTTCAAACAGACGTTACTTTAATCGTAAACTTGGAGGTCTTTGGACCCGGAAACAGATTTATCACGTGATGCGTTACGTCAGCGCTTAACAACCGGATAGGCTGCCTGAGCTGTCCAAACAAGTCAGTGATTCCTTTATATATTTATTTGTAGGTTTTCTTTGCAGGACACAAAATCAGTGGTGGGCACCAGGTCTTGGCTTTGGAAATGAAAGAAACTGACAAGCAAGCTCACCTCCACCTGATGGACATTTAACATTAAAGCATGAACAACAGAATTTCACCAAGAGCTCTAGTACATTACATATAATAGAGCGAGTACAAATAATCAATTCCAATATTTGACTATTAAATTATACAACTATTTTGACAAATTGGTTAGTCATCTTGAGTCTTTTTTTTTTAAATATTCAAATTCTCGGATTTCAACTTCTCAAATGTGAATGTTTTCTGGTTTATTTTACTTGTATCTTTGGCAGAAACTGTAATATCTTTGGGCTGTGGACAAAACATCTCACAGCATCACTTTGGACTCTGGAAATCATTGATCATTTTTTTTTTTTTTTTACAATTTCCTAACATTTTATGGACGTGACAACTAAATGATTTATTATGAATCATAAACAGTTGATTCATTAATCATAATAATCATTATGTGCAGCCGTACTGTACTGTTATCACTACGTGTTAGATACACCATCTATGTTAACGCAGATCAACAGCAAGCCAAACTCGTATCTCATGAGCCAGGAAGCTGAACGTCTTACTCCTTTATTACAGTCCTCTTCACAGCTTACAATTTTCAGAATTGTGTCTTGAGAAGCTCAATGAAAAGCCGTCGCTTTCGAAGGTGTATTTAACGTTTAGTACACAGGAGGTAATGTTTGAGCATGGACAGGCTTTTTTCCTTTTGACTAGCTGTCGCTCCTGCTACCCATAATGCATTGTGATTACCGACTACACCTTCAAAATAAAATAGAGGTAAACCAATGCTGACTGAATGTAAATATTTTCTGTTTTTAACCAAATTACCTTTTTAACATGAATCATGACATATTTATCACTAAATTATGAAACACCATTTTAACCCTTCATAAAACACATTTTTACTGCCGGCAGAACACACCCCGCCTGGCATTTCTGATGCCACTACTGCTTTTTATCCGTCTCTTCGTTTTCTAAGAGCATAACAACATCTGAGATGGGATGCAAGTAAGTCTTTGAGACACCCTGGGATGATGTCCTTACTTCGACCTCTCTGACTCTTCCATTGCTGCTTGGAAAGGTGGCTGTTGTGGTGACTATTGTCTGTTCATTTCTGGGTGCTTGATCTTGTTTTAAGAGTACGATGTCACCTGGTGGAGGTTACGGCGTGTCGTATGCCACTTACGGCTTGACTGGAGGGTGCTGAGATTTTCGTTTCTCCAGCGGCTCCAAAAATCGTTGGAGAGTGTCTGCACTTGTTTCCACTGGTTTTTGAACAAGTCTTTTCCACAGAAGTCTCCTGGAGGAGGGGGGACATGCTGCTTCTGTGTCAAGATCATTGCAGGACATAGCAGGAATGGTGAGGACGGGTCCATTGAGATGGGAACTAAGGGCCTTGTGTTGATTATAGACAATACCTCAGCCAGTAAGCACTTCATGTGTCAAACAGATGTGTTTGTTTTACAGAAGGATACAGTCCAGTATTCTGCGAGTTACCCCGATGATCCTTTCCCAGATACCCCCCATATGAAAGGCATGTGGAGGATTGAACTCCCATGTGCAACCGTTGGCATGAAGGTACTTCACAATCTTGGGAGGGTTTTTGTTTGGTTGTTCCATGCCTAGCTCTGCGCTTGCTGCGACAAAGCTGGTGCCCCTGTCTGATCGCATTTGTTTTGCTGGGCCTCGTATGGCAAAGAATCTGCATATTGCATTTATACAGCTGCAAGTATCCATGGACTCAATAACTTTGATATGTACACCTCTCGTGGTCATACAAGTAAAACATATTGCCCACCTCTTGCTCTGTGCTGCACCACCACGCGTGCGTCGAGTGACGACTGACCATGGGCCAAATACATCCAACCCGACATATGAAAATGGAGGGCATATTTCGAGATCTGCCATTTTTTGTGTCTCCAGTTTCCCCCTGAATTTCCTGCATGTTACACAATGGTGAATAACAGATGAAACCAGTCTTTTGCAACCTACAATCCACAGTCCAACTTGCCTGATTGCACTCTCTGTGAACTGCCTTCCTTGATGCAAAACTTTAGCATGGTAGTGTCGGACAAGCAACTGAGACACATGATGCTTGCTTGGGAGAATGATTGGGTTCTTGAATGCTTTGTTCACTGAGGCATGTTTGAGGCGACCTCCGACTTGATGCGGCCTTCACTCATATAGGGATCAAGAGCTATGATGGTGCTCGAGCTGTGAACAGTTCGGTCGGCTTGGAGAACAACATATTCATCAGGAAAGGCCTGCTTTTGAACGGACTGGAGAATGAGGTTGCTTGCAGTGTCCAGCTCTTCTGGAGTGCGTGGCTTACTACATCAATGCCAGCCCCTACATGAATGATTTGACGAGTTGTTTGATGAGTGAAAATGAGCCTGGTGGATAAAGAATGTGATGGCACATACCAGTGAGTTCCAATTTGAAAAACGTTGGAAGCGCTCTGGTGTGAGCCCATTTTTCTGAATGTGTGTCATGAAAGTACTAACCGGTCTTATTTCAGCATCCATTTCTGGCTCAATTAACTCAAAGGATTCAAGTGTTTCAAGTTCTGGTAGCTTGTAAAGGAAGTCTGGTCCCTTAAACCACATAGTGTCCATGAGCTGTGACGCAGGTGTCGACCTAGTGGCTCGATCGGCTGGGTTTTGCTGTGATGTGACGTAGTTCCACTGTTCGGGGGATGTGGACTGACGTATACGATGAACGCGATTGTGTACATAGACATAGAAGTGTTTTGAATCATTGTAAATGTACCCAAGAACCAACTTGCTATCACAGTAGAATTTGACAGTGTTTGGTTTGTGATCAAGTTCATCCAGAATGAGCTCTGCCATCTCAACTGCTAGAACTGCTCTGCAAAGTTCAAGGCAGGGTATTGTGGGCTCTGGTTGTGGTGAAGGTTTTGCCTTCCAAATCACAAATCCAACTTCACATTGTCTCTCAGCATTGACTGTTTTCAAGTATGCTACTGTCGCAATAGCCCAGCTTGAGGTGTCACAAAAGACACACAGTTCGGTGTAAGTGGACTTGGAAAGGGAAGCTGGTACATAGCAGCATGGCACTCTCAAACTGCTGAGAACTTGGAGGAACATTTTCCATGTTTCCCATGTGTCCATTTTGTCTTGAGGGAGAGGAGTATCCCAATCTTGGACTCCATTTTACAGTTCACGTAACAAGACTCTGCCTTTGATTGTCATTGGCGATGCTAGTCCTAAAGGGTCGAAGATATTGTTAATTACAGAGAGAACCCCACGGCAAGTATAAGGTTTGTCATTGACAACTACCCTGAATGTGAAAGAGTCAGTGTTTATGTCTCAGCACAAGCCTAAACTTCTCTGAGCTGGTAGAGTGTCATTGCCGAGACCCAAGTCTTTGATACCAGGGGCCAGGTCTTCTGGCTTGAAGGCTTGCATCACTGAGACGCTGTTCAAGGCAATTTTGTGGAGTTTGAGATTGGACTTGGCCAATGATGCACATGTGCGCTTGAGCAGGTGTATGGCTGCAGACTCAGATGGGAGCGAGATCAACCCGTCATCTACATAGAAGCGTCTCTCAACAAAGTGTCTTGTGTCTGCTCCAAACCTTGGCTCACCTTTCTGGATGGCTCGTCGTAAGCAATAGATCGCTATCACTGGCGATGAGCTATTTCCAAAAACGTGCACCCGCATGCGGTACTCCTGCACCTCTTTTGACAAGTCATTATCCTTGTGCCACAAGAACCTTAAATAGTCTCTGTGATCTGGTCTGACTAAGAACCCATAAAACATTTGCTGGATATCGGCAGTGATTGCAATGAGCTCCTTCCTAAACCGAATCAGCACACTGAGAAGGGTATTATTGAGATCTGGGCCTGTTAACAGTACTGAGTTGAGGGACACACCAAATTGCTCGGCATTTGAGTAGAAGACTACCTGTATCTGACCGGGCTTCTGGGGATGAAATACCCCGAAAATGGGCAGGTACCAGCATTCAGTGTTGTTGTTGATGGGTGGAGCGATCTCTGCATGACTGTTCTCGAACAGCTTGTCCATGAACTCTGAGAACTGTTATTTCACTTGAGAGCTTTTGGTTAAGGTGCGTCTCAATGAGTTGAGTCTAGACACTGCTTGGTCTCTGTTATTTGGGAGTGGCAGGCGAGGGGACTTGAATGGTAAAGGAGCAGTCCAATTATTGTTTTCATCCTGGTGGACCTCTTTCTCCATTATCTTTAGAAAGGTCTCATTCTCGAAGGACATGGCGCAGTTGTTATCATTTTCTGTGCGCTCAAAAACTTTGTCCCCAAGCTTTTCTTCTGCTGCGTTGGGTTTTGAGCTGCGTTTGGGGAGTCCATTTTTGTGCTCCCCGCTGTAGCATGGTTTCTCTTTGACATTGATGCTGTTAGGACAAGGAGTGAGAAGAGATGGATGCCCGTTGGAGTGTATGTGAGTTTTGTAGACATTGACAGTTAGCTTATGAGCGTTGAGACACACTTCCCTCACAATTACCCAGCCGAGATCCAAACGCTGAGCAAATGGGGCATTGTGGGGACCACTGATTTGCTGCCATGCTTTGTAGACTTGTATGATGTCTCTGCCAAGTAAAACTGCTATCTGAGCGTCTGGGTCATACTTTGGAATGAGAGGAGCAAGGTGTTTCAAGTGAGCATGGGCTTGAGCAACTTTGGGCGTAGGTATTTCATCTCTGTTGAACACTATTTCATCACATTCAATGAGAGCAGGGAGGTCTAAACGTGGGCCTCCACCTACTGGCGCAATTTGGAACCCCACTGCTTTCCTCCCAAGCATTTCAGTTAGACCAGCATATGTTCTCATATGGTATGACAGAGGGCTATCCTCAATCCCAAATAGCTTAAAAATTCAGGACGGGCCAGTGAGCTATTACTCTGATCCTCTAGGATAGCATACATCCTGATGGAGCATTCTGGTTGGCCTTTAGGGAAAACTCAAACTAGACATACCTTGGAGCATGAACGTGGTAGGCCACCTTCACCGCAGATCTCTGTGCACCGTGACGTTACTTCAAATGACGTGTTGTCTTGGGGCTGAGGCTCTGGCTCAGGTTTGTTTTCCAGCTGAGGTTGCTGAGTTGTGTCAGGATGCATGGCAGAGCAATGTTTTTTTACTTTGGCACTCCTCACACTTGAGTTTCGTGTCAGTCTTTTATCATGTGTATGGGAGAGCAACAGCGAAAACACAGTTTGTGTTCTTTGAGTATGTTTCATCTTTCTTGTCGTGGTTTGATCCGGAAGGCTCTACATTTGACTAGAGGATGCGTTTTCTTATGGACTGGACAGTAGCGTGTTAGGTCCCTAGCAAGGGCAGTTGTGTTGACCTCGGTTTTGTTTACAGTTACAGATGTTTTATAGCTTGTTTGTTTAAATGGTGGCCTCTCGCCTTTGCTGAAGGGTTGGCTGCTGCACAAAGGTCTCATGTTTTACATATGCTTTCTTCAGCATTAGGTGGGGAAGGAGTTCGCTCAGATCCCCTTGGAGTGAATGATTGTGCCTTTGGTGCTGGTTGGACGATAGGTGTCTCTTCATCAGCCGACTGTGACTTTAGCTAGGTTTGGTGTTGGACGTACTCCATAGTTCTTTGGCTGACGACTTGTGGTGGGACTGCACTTTTTACGCTTCCTCCTTTGTCTTGATCAGCAGCTGCAGCAGCTTCTAGAACTTCTGCTTTTGCGATAGCAGCACAGCTTCTTTCTCCATCTCCAGCATCTCCAAATCCAGAGCTAGATCTGCTTGTTTCTTTTTAATTTCTAATTGTTTCTTACTGTATGAGGCTTTAGCGTTTGTGGCTTCAGCAGAGGCACATGCAAAGATGGCTGCTTCAAATACACTAGACTTTGAGGATGACCTGGAAGATGAGTGTTTGGAGCTGGAACTAGCTTTTGATGATGATTTGGCTTCAGAGTCAGCCTTTTTTGCTTGAGCGTTGTCCATCGCTGTATCATGCGTTTTATCTTCCACCAAATGCTGATACGGCTCTTCACTGTACTGTTATCACTACATGTTAGATATGTCATGAGCCAGGAAGCTGCGCGTCTTGCTCCTTTATTACGGTCCTCTTCACAGCTTACAATTTTCAGAAGTGTCTTGAGAAGCTCAATGAAAAGCCCGAGTGAAAAGCCGTTGCTTTCGAAGTTGTATTTAACGTTTAGTACACAGGAGGTAATGTTTGAGCATGGACAGGCAGGCTTTCTGTGACTTTTTTCCTTTTGACTAGCTGCCGCTCCTGCTACCCATAATGCATTGCGACTACTGACTACACCTTCAAAATAAAATAGAGGTAAACCAATGCTGACTGAATGTAAATATTTTCTGTTTTTAACCAAATTACCTTTTTAACATGAATCATGACATATTTATCGCTAAATTATGAAAAAACATTTTAACCCTTCATAAAACACATTTTTACTGCGGGCAGAACACCTACTACATAAACAAACTTGGTTTTTGGATTGCTCTTGTGCGTCAAAGTGTTTCATGTTCACTTCCACTGGCTTTAAAGTCTGTAGTAGCAGGTTGAAGCAAATTTGAATACGACGTTCCACATTGTTGCTCATGTTCTGGCCGAGTCAATGGATTGGAGTGAGTTATAAACTAAAAACTACTAAGACCTGTAGAGGTTCGGAGGGCCATTAGTGCCTCTCCTTATCCCCAGATTCCTGAATTACACTGGCAATAATGTCAAATTCCTCTAACATTCTGCATTCTGGTGTGACCACATCCTGTAGTTGGAGTGGAGCCATTGTTATCTCCCCCATGAAGGCAAGCTTTTCATCTGTGTCTGTCTGTTTGTCTTTTAGCAGGATAAATCAAAAAGTAATCAACAGATTTCACTGACATTTGGTGAGCAGATAGCAGATAATGTACTGGAAAATAAGAGAGTAAGTTTTGAAGGTGATCTGCAATATTCTGGAACTGAAAAGAATGTCTGACACATTTAAGTCAGAAAACTGTGAGAGGATGTTGATGAAATTTACTGAACAGATTGATAGTGTGCTAGAAAATGAGGGATTTTCCTTTGAATTTGTTCTGGAACATATTTTGGCTCCACAAGACATTTTAAGTATTCAAGTACATTTCAATAAAATAAAATAAATAATGAACTTTGATTACCTCTTTTCAAGCACACTCAAAAATGGCTCTTTGGATGAACCCAATTATAAGCAGGATTTCCATCTATTAAATATATGTTGCCCCAACTCAAATAAAGCACATCCATGTAAGATAATTTAATTTAATTGGGACTGCATATACTTCTTATGTGTAATCTAATTCAATGAGTCAGTTTTTTGAGTGTATCACTCAAACAAATAACTCTTTGGATGAACTCAGTTCAATTATGAGCAGGATTTCCATCTATTAAATATATGTTGCCGCAACTCAAATAAAGCACATCCATGTAGGATAAATTAATTTAATTTAGTTGGGACTACATATACTTCTTATGTGGAATCTAATTCAGTGAGTCAGTTTTTTTTGAGTGTATCAAACAAATGACTCTTTGGATGAACTCAGTTCAATTATGAGCAGGATTTCCATCTATTAAATATATGTAGTCCCAACTCAAATAAAGCACATCAATGTAAGATAATTTAATTTAGTTGGGACTACAAATACTTCTTATGTGTAATCTAATTCAATGAGTCAGTTTTTTGAGTGTATCACTCAAACAAATGACTCTTTGGATAAACTCAATTCAATTATGACCAGCATTTCCATCTAATAAATATAGTCCCAACTAAATTAAATTAAATTATCTTACATGGATGTGCTTTATTTGAGTTGAGGCAACATATATTTAATAGAAATCCTGCTCATAACTGAATTGAGTTCATCCAATGCACCAATTGTTTTTTTGAGTGGCAGGTAAATAATGTTCCAGGACATCATTTATGATGCTTGATGCTAAGTGAAGATGCAAGCAGGTATTTTGGCGGTGGAGAATATGTGGCCTTGGCAGAGATATGTGGTCTCTGAGCACCTTCTAATTTCAGTGGCAAAGATCAGATGGTAAACCTTGAAAAAGTAACAAGACTCAAAAGAAACAACAGGAAAATCATTAACTCATAAAAGTACTCAGAAAATCCTAAAAGTACTCACCAGAACACAGTGCTCCTTTGAAGCGTAGGCAGTTAAAATTGTCACATTGGCAGTATGTGCCCCATATCTGACCGAACTCACTGGTATGACAGGAGCACTGTCCGCACAAACAGTCACCTCTCCCACTGCAGATCGGACTGTCCAACTTTTGGATGCAGTTAGCATCATCCGATGGGCTGTAGTCTTCCACTGAACACTCGCAGCGTGGACCCAGGCGACCTTTGTGGCAGTGACATACACCGCACTCGTAGGTCCCGTTGCCTTGGCTGCAGAGGGAGCTATTGGCCTCGGCCTGAGCCTCACAGTCACAACTGCAGGCAAAGTCCACTGTGACCTCCAAGGCATCCTTGAAGCCTAGAGGCTTAATAGTGAAAGTGCGACTCTTCTCCTTGGGACAGCCACGCAACTGAGCCCCCACGCTAAATGACACCTGAAGAGTAGAAATAGTTTGTCATAATATGTGCACGTTTAACACCAAGATCTCCGATACCAGCTGTGGAAAATGACCAGCATCATGGATTAGATAGATACCGTTTCTCCAATTTTGAGGCCAGAGCAGGACTTGACTCCAGGGATGACCTCTCCATTTAGACAAGTGGCATTAAAGGAGAGATTTAACTCCTCTGGGACTCCCAGCAGCTCCAGCTGTACTTTAGACCGTATATCCTGCTCACATTAAAGTTAATTATAAATAGTTCATTGTAAAAGACATGAATGCAAGAAAGTCAGACAGATACACATACACTCACTGGCCACTTCATTAGGCACATGTGTCCAACTCCTCATTAATGCACATATCTAATCAGCTGATCATTTGGCAGAAAAATCAGTGGGTTTAGGCCTTTAGACAGGGTCAAGAGCTCTACTGAAAATCAAACCAAGCATCAGAATGGGAAAGAAAGGTGCTTTAGGTGTCTCGGAATATGCCATGGAAACTGCTAATATTAGTATAGGGATTTTCGCATGCAACCATGTCTAGGTTCTACAGAAAGTGGCCTGAAAAGAAGAACTATCCTACAAGTGGAGGTTCTTTAAATGAAAATACCTTGTTGACAGATGTCAAAGTCAAACTGCCACATTGGTTCAAGATGACAGAAAGGCACCAATAACTCAAATAACTACTCATTATAACCAAGCGATGCTGCATTCAAAACACATGGAACCTCGAAGCATATGGGAGACAGCAGCAGAAGACCACACCAGGTACCACGTCTGTCTACTAAAAACAGAACTATAAGGCTACTCTGGAAACAGGCTCACCAAAACTGGACAATGGAAGATTGGAAAAGCATTGACCAGTCTGATACATCTCAGTTTCTGCTCTGATAATCAGATGGTTGGGACAAATGCATGCGCATATTCTGCCAAGTATCAACAATCCAAGTGCCTGGTGGTGGTGCATTGCTGAGACAACTGTCTGATGCCATCATGTCAATAGTAAGACCCTTCGGCTGCTCCCTTTTTTCCCCCCACTCGGGTAATGTGGATCTGCATGTTGATCTGCCCTTCCTGATGCAACTTCACATTACATGGAGAAATGTCGCAGGCATTGGGTTTGAACTGGAAACCTTCTGCAGCGCACTGACCACTTGGCCACCGCCCCTGCCGTCATGCCAACATGGAGCACAATCTGTAGAGACTGTTTCCTTCACCTTATTGAATTTATGCCTTGAAGAATTAAGACAGCTAAGGCAGCTCGCAACCTAAAGTGTCCAGTAAGTAAACTGATCAGCCATAAATTGTGACCACCTGCTTAATGTAGTGTAGGTCCCTTTTGCCACCAAAAAACAGACTTGAACCAATGGCTGATCGATGATGGACTCCACTCCTGTAAGTTGCAAGGCTGGGTCTCCGTGAAACCAAGTTGTTTAACCAAGTTCTTTATCCAGCTCAACTTTGCTGCCGGTTCACCGGTTTTCCTTCCTTGGACCATTTTTGGTAGGTACTGACCACTACAGACTAATTTATTTAATTTATACAGCACCAAATCATATCAAAACCTAACCTTACCAACCCCTAGAGCAAGCACACAGGTGACAGTGGTAAGGACAATCTCCCTCTGAAGCTACTGAGGGAGAAACCTCAAGTAGACCAGACTCAAAGGGGGTGACCCTCTGCTTGGGCCAAACTTTCCACAAGAGCTGCAGTTTTGGAGATGCTCCGGCCTTTCCTCTTGTCATCACAATTTGATGACTCAAATCTTTATGCATCCCCATTTTGTCATCTTTCAACACATCAGTTTTGAGAACATCCCACCCACTTCCAGGTGCCACCATAAGGAGATAATGTTATTGATGTCACCTGTCAGTGGTTACAGTGTCATGGCTGATGGTTGTACGAAGGTAACTCTACATTTTTACATAGAACACTTCATGCTGAGTTAGCCCTTACCGCATAAGCCTTTTCAATGAGTTGAATAACATTCCCAGAGTCACGTGACAAGTTTCCCACAGTTGTACCTGGAATCAGGTTACTGTACTCCTGGGAAAGAGATGCGAGAGTGAAGTGCTCATTCCATTTTTGTGTTTTAAGACCAATAATTCTCTAATACTTGCTATGGCACAAACATGAGGTGGTTTACCAGGTATAGTGGAACCACATGTGGTGTCACAGCAAAAATTAAATTGATGTTGTTTTCAGACATTTTCTCAGTCATAAGTGCCAAAGAAGGATAGTCCTGAAAGACAGGGAGACAAAGGGTTTTAGGATTCTTAGGAAAAATGACGGTGAATTTGTTTTGAAATGGAATTTCTTCTCACCAGCGCAGTGGATTTGTCGTAAACTTTGTCAACATCAAGGTGACATTGTCCATCATTGGGCTGAACAATGCCAGCAACACGTCCATCAAGTGCAATGTGAGTTTTGGCATCAGTGGTGAACACTAGTAGGTGACTAGCATCAGAACGCCAGCCAATCCTTTCCTAAAGACGGACAGAAATGTATACACAGGTCCCAAGGGGTGTCCTTCACCTCTGTGAAAATGTACGTGTAAAGCCTTGGTGTTACCTTGCACACTACTGCCTGCATGATAGCATCAAATCCTCCCTCTGGAGCGTCTCTGTTTCTGGATATCTGCTGTTTCCCCACCTCCTCAGTGAAGCGTTCCACCTTCTCAGTCAGTGACAAGACGTTCTTGAACCCAAACTGAGCATTGCACGTGGTACCCATCCTGTAGTTTGGACATGGAGGCAGATCCCAAGCTTCATCAAAGCAATGAAGGCACACAACAAAATACACTTTGAATTAAATTTTACATGTGAATTATAACTAGTACTCGTTTTTGGTCTGGTTAGGTCTGGGAGCATGCACTGACATTCTAATTGTAATGACTTAGTGGAGAGTGAAGAGTGAAGATGCTAACTCTGGAATGAATCATTTCAAAAAGTTTGTTTGCATTTACTGATGAAAACAGGTATACATGTAGCCATACAGATCCTATCCATGCTATCGCCTCTTCTACTTTATATATTTTCAACTTTTCGTTGTTGACAAGAAGTGATTTTCTGTTAAGCTTTTAGCTTGCCCCATGCAATGACATTGTTAGCTCGTGCTGATGTTTGTGTTGTACGAGGTCTGTCAATAAAGTAACGGTCCTTTTTATTTTTTTCAAAAACTATATGGATTTCATTCATATGTTTTTACGTCAGACATGCTTGAACCCTCGTGCGCATGCGTGAGTTTTTCCACGCCTGTCGGTGACGTCATTCGCCTGTGAGCACTCCGTGTGGGAGGAGTCGTCCAGCCCCTCGTCGGAATTCCTTTGTCTGAGAAGTTGCTGAGAGACTGGCGCGTTGTTTGATCAAAATTTTTTCTAAACCTGTGAGACACATCGAAGTGGACACGGTTCGAAAAATTAAGCTGGTTTTCAGTGAAAATTTTAACGGCTGATGAGAGATTTTGAGGTGATTCTGTCGCTTTAAGGACTTCCCACGGTGCGAGACGTCGCTCAGCGCTCCCAGGCGCCGTCATCAGCCTGTTTCAAGCTGAAAACCTCCACATTTCAGGCTCTATTGATCCAGGACGTCGTGAGAGAACAGAGAAGTTTCAGAAGAAGTCGGTTTCAGCATTTTATCCGGATATTCCACTGTTAAAGGAGATTTTTTTAATGAAAGACATGCGGACGGATCCGCGCGTCGGGATGCAGCCGACGCGGTGCGGTGGCACAGGAAAAACACCTCCGTGTTGATAACCGTTTGTAAAATCCAGGCGGCTTTTGATGGCTTTCAGTGGAGTGAGTATATGAGAAATTGTTTAACGGCAGGACATGTTCCAACTTGTCCTTAAGGCTTTCAACAGAGGTGTTTTTCCTGTGGCGGAGCGTCGCGGCAGCTGCGTCCCAACGCGCGGACCCGTCCGCACGTCTTTCATTAAAAAAATCTCCTTTAACAGTGGAATATCTGGATAAAATGCTGAAACCGACTTCTTCTGAAACTTCTCTGTTCTCTCACGACGTCCTGGATCAATAGAGCCTGAAATGTGGAGGTTTTCAGCTTGAACAGGCTGACGACGGCGGCTGAGAGCGCTGAGCGACGTCTCGCTCTGTGGGAAGTCCTTAAAGCGACAGAATCACCTCAAAATCTCTCATCAGCCATTAAAATTTTCACTGAAAACCAGCTTAATTTTTCGAACCGTGTCCACTTCGTTGTGTCTCACAGGTTTAGAAAAAATTTTGATCAAACAAAGCGCCAGTCTCTCAGCAACTTCTCAGACAAAGGAATTCCGACGAGGGGCTGGACGACTCCTCCCACAAGGAGTGCTCACAGGCGAATGACGTCACCGACAGGCGTGGAAAAACTCACGCATGCGCACGAGGGTTCAAGCATGTCTGACGTAAAAACATATGAATGAAATCCATATAGTTTTTGAAAAAAATAAAAAGGACCGTTACTTTATTGACAGCCCTGACAGCCCTCGTACTTCAATAGTGGACTGTTTATAATCATTTATGACCCGAGTGAAAAGCTGAACCCTAAAACAACTAAAAATAAGGTTCAGGTTGAAAAATCCAGGTGTTCCCTTTAAAGATGTATGATGTGACCTGTTTAAAAGATGGTCTATTGAAGAACAAAATAAGGACTAATCTCTTCACCCACCCAAAGCAAGGGTTTTCCAGAGCCTCTGGAGGGTAAGTGTACATGTAAGGAGATGTGGTTTTATCCACAAAGGCTCCAAAACCCATCCTTAGGTTGCTTGTCGTGCGGCCCATGGTTGCTGCAAGTTGATTGCCTAATGTGTAAAGGCGGGCCAAGTCATCCTTCATTGAATACGAGAGATCCATTAAATAGTAGAGATCCACTGGGTAGTCCTCCACCTGTTTCACTGTCACAGTGAAACGCTTTGCATCGCCTGGAAGTGAAGATCAGAAGGACGGATGAACATCAACACAGATGAGGTTTATCAGTGGCATCCTATTAAGACTGCTCGTAAAATTACCTGGTCTTAGCTTCATATGTAGCTTCTGAGGTTTTATCTGAGTAACATCGTCAGCTGTCCCCGAGGCTCTGTCGCTGAGGGGTGCATCCTTCTGGATTTCCAGAGTGCTGACTGGAAACTCCACCGCCCCCTCACCACACCCTCCATCCAGCAGATTTGCCTTCAGGTCACAACGGGACACACTGGATCCACCTTTCCCCAACTCCCAAACCCCCCCCAAAATACGAGTGTCATTGTTAACAGATAATAAAAAACAGATACCTTTTAAGAATTTGTTTATGATATGTGACTATGTATAGCTCAGGTCTGCCACAAGTACATGGCCCCGAGGCCAACGCCAAAGCTCCTGAGCCGGCATAGCTGCACAAGAATGCAGAGGAGCTTTTCTTAAGATTACAAGTAGCAGAGGACAAGAAAGCACTCGCTGTTTGTGTTTTGACATGCAGCACTAAGCAATGAATGGGAGGAAAGACTCGACTGAATGTGGGGTCATGCGTCTGCTCCTTTTTTTCCTTCACCTCCTGTGAACACCACGCACAGCTCGGGTGAACAGCCAAACACTGCTGACAAGTGGAGACTCCTCGTGATGTGCAGATGTTGGAACCTGCAGTCACACATGAGAACCCGTCAGACTAAAAGTAGAGCTTTTGATACTTGAGCAAACAGACAACCGTTGATCACATTTGTTTGAATTCACGAAGCACTCTTGCTGAAAACCATGGTTCTGCTGCCTGAAATATACACTCAAAAATATAAATGCAAGACTTTTGGTTTTGCTCCCATTTTGTATGAGATGAACTCAAAGATCTAAAACTTTTTCCACATACACAATATCACCATTTCCCTCAAATATTGTTCACAAACCAGTCTAAATCTGTGATAGTGAGCACTTCTCCTTTGCTGAGATAACCCATCCCACCTCACAGGTGTGCCATATCAAGATGCTGATTAGACACCATGATTAGTGCACAGGTGTGCCTTAGACTGCCCACAATAAAAGGCCACTCTGAAAGGTGCAGTTTTATCACACAGCACAATGCCACAGATGTCGCAAGATTTGAGGGAGCGTGCAATTGGCATGCTGACAGCAGGAATGTCAACCAGAGCTGTTGCTCGTGTATTGAATGTTCATTTCTCTACCATAAGCCGTCTCCAAAGGCGTTTCAGAGAATTTGGCAGTACATCCAACCAGCCTCACAACCGCAGACCACGTGTAACCACACCAGCCCAGGACCTCCACATCCAGCATGTTCACCTCCAAGATCGTCTGAGACCAGCCACTCGGACAGCTGCTGAAACAATCGGTTTGCATAACCAAAGAATTTCGTAACCGACTTGAGTGGGCAAATGCTCACATTCGCTGGTGTTTGGCACGTTGGAGAGGTGTTCTCTTCACGGATGAATCCCGGTTCACACTGTTCAGGGCAGATGGCAGACAGCGTGTGAGGCGTTGTGTGGGTGAGCGGTTTTCTGATGTCAATGTTGTGGATCGAGTGGCCCATGGTGGCGGTGGGGTTATGGTATGGGCAGGCGTCTGTTATGGACGAAGAACACAGGTGCATTTTATTGATGGCATTTTGAATGCACAGAGATACCGTGACGAGATCCTGAGGCCCATTGTTGTGCCATACATCCAAGAACATCACCTCATGTTGCAGCAGGATAATGCACGGCCCCATGTTGCAAGGATCTGTACACAATTCTTGGAAGCTGAAAATGTCCCAGTTCTTGCATGGCCGGCATACTCACCGGACATGTCACCCAATGAGCATGTTTGGGATGCTCTGGACCGGCGTATACGACAGTGTGTACCAGTTCCTGCCAATATCCAGCAACTTCGCACAGCCATTGAAGAGGAGTGGACCAACATTCCACAGGCCACAGTTGACAACCTGATCAACTCTATGCGAAGGAGATGTGTTGCACTGCATGAGGCAAATGGTGGTCACACCAGATACTGACTGGTATCCCCCCTAATAAAACAAAACTGCACCTTTCAGAGTGGCATTTTATTGTGGGCAGTCTAAGGCACACCTGTGCACTAATCATGGTGTCTAATCAGCATCTTGATATGGCACACCTGTGAGGTGGGATGGATTATCTCAGCAAAGGAAAAGTGCTCACTATCACAGATTTAGACTGGTTTGTGAACATTATTTGAGGGAAATGGTGATATTGTGTATGTGGAAAAAGTTTTAGATCTTTGAGTTCATCTCATACAAAATGGGAGCAAAACCAAAAGTGTTGCGTTTATATTTTTGTTGAGTGTAGACAAACCGGTACCACACATACTCAAGTTCAGTTTTTCACCAGACTGTTGGGCAAATATTTAAGTACCAGATCAGCCATGCTAGAGTTTACCTGCAGAATTTTTTATTCAGTTTGCCTACTTTTGAACCTTTTGTTCATTAAAGCTACAGTGTGCAGGATTTAGGGGTATTTATTAGCAGAAATAGAATATAGCCGTCATAACCATTTGTTCATTAAAGCTACAGTGTGCAGGATTTACGGGTATTTGTTAACAGAAATAGAATATAGCATTCACAATCATTTGTTTATTAAAGCTACAGTGTGCAGGATGTAGGGGTATTTGTTAACAGAAATAGAATATAGCATTCACAATCATTTGTTTATTAAAGCTACAGTGTGCAGGATGTAGGGGTATTTGTTAGCAGATATAAAATGTAGCATTCATAACAATTTGTTCATTAAAGCTGCAGTGTGCAGAATTTATTGGGTATTTATTAGCAGATATAAAATATAGCATTCATAACCACTTGTTCATTAAAGCTACAGTGTGCATGATTTAGGGGTATTTATTGGCAGATATAAAATGTAGCATTCATAACAATTTGTTCATTAACGCTGCAGTGTGCAGAATTTAGGGGTATTTATTAGCAGATATAAAATATAGCATTCATAACCATTTGTTCATTAAAGCTACAGTGTGCAGGATTTAGGGGTATTTATTAGCAGATATAGAATGTAGCATTCGTAACCATTAAAGCTGCAGTGTTGGGATATACTTTATCAGTCCTTTGCATTTTGCAGGATGGCCCTAAGACTGAAGGAAAAAGAAGCAGAAAATTCCCTTAATACTGTCTACTCTTTCCTCGCACATGCTAACAAGTTTGAGAACCCTGGTTTTTGAGAAATGGAGGACCACATGCTTATCAGCAGAGAAGACAAGAGCATGAATCCCATTGACCAAGAAGTGAAAACATGAAGGGAAACAACAATCTGCAACGTTACTAGAAGGTGACAATAAATCCTACACACGTATAGCTACAATTTCACTCAGCACGTGCCAACAAATCCTTAAACTTAATCAAAAACAAATCCATCTTTGCTATTCAGCAGAATTAAATGCAGACGTGTTTATACAAAAGCAGAATCATGAATGTTAATGTGATCCTGAGAGTAAAAAAACAAAGAGGTTTTATATGAAAAGGTACGGTCAGATTTGATAAAAGAACATATGAGGAGATTAGCTATAATAAACTACGCTCCGGTGTTATTTAGAAATCTAATTATCTTCACATCGGAGTGTGTGCTGAAAAGCTGGTGACCTTTTTCATATTTTGAGCCCTGAATGCAAATTCACATTTCCAAATCATTTACTGAGATAGTGCAGCTTTTCAGGGGCTTAACGTTATGACACAATATAATAACAATAATATTAATAATAATTACTAACGCCAGTGAATTGTTCAAATATTGTTATATGATTCTTACTGAAGATTCATATCCTGACAGGGAAGAACTGATTCAATTTTCAAGGTCATAGGTCAAAGTCAGGAAAAATCCCTATCTTTAACATTGAACAAATTTTAACAAATACATAACTCTGTCAAAAAAGATCCCATTTTTTTCCATATTTGAGACTTATGTAGGATGGTATCCTTTATCGATTGACAGTTTGATCTGGATCTGATCCGGATTACAGATTTTGTGGCCATTTAAATTTAACATAGAAAACCCAATTTAATGTATATTTTACATTATATCTTAATCAAACATGCCCCAATCACTCTCAAATTTGAATGTGAGGTGCAGACTGGCACTCACTATCGCCTGACAAAGTTTAATCCAGTCAGTCCTGCCGTCACTGTGCACGTGTCATTTCCAAACATCAGCAGTGGTTCAACTACACTGAATAAAATGATACTTTGGATCAACTTTAAAAAATGATGTAATTTGTTACAGCTAATTTATTTTAGTTTTTCACAATGTATATTTTTCAATTCAATTTAATTTAAATTTATTTTCCTTTATATTGCGCCAAATCACAACAGAGTTGCCTCAAGGCACTTCACACAGGTCAGGTCTAACCTTACCAACCCCCAGAGCAACAGTGGTAAAGAACACTGTTGCCAGATAAGAAATATGCAACTATCGTACCAAAACCTCAAAATTATCGTATTTTGGGAGAAATTATTGTACACAAACAAAACGCATACAACATAGCTATTTTAGCATTTTTTTTTAATTTCCAAAGAATTTTATGTCACATTTTTAAACAGTAATTCACAATATCCCTATAGTAATGGGGAAACTACGGCACAAAAAGAACGCAAATGCACAAGCAAATGCACTACCAGACTAGAAAGATTTTTTTTCTGTGAAGGGACACAAACGTGTTAATTACCAGACTAGCTGCTAGGCTCAAAAGTTGTGTGTGTGTAGTGATGGTGACGGGGGTGGGCTAAGCTACTTATGTGCGCATGTGCAGCCAAAACAGTCTACATACGAGGTCTGTTAGAAAACTATCTGACCTTTTTATTTTTTGCAAAAACTATATGGATTTGAATCACGTGTGATTGCATCAGCCAAGCTTGAACCTTCGTGCGCATGCGTGAGTTTTTTCACGCCTGTCGGTTGCGTCATTCGCCTGTGAGCACGCTTTGAGTGAGCAGTGGTCACCCCCCTCGTCTGATTTTTATTGTGAGGAAAATGTCTGAACGATTTGGAGCTTTGCTGCATCAAATTTTTCCAGAAACTGAGAGAGACAGCCAGGTGGAAACCATTCAGAAGATTCAGACGGCTTTCAGGGACGATTCTATGGGGATCACACAGATTAAGGAGTGTTACAACCGGTTTAAAGACGGCGCACAATGGCGGAGGGCGCGCCATGCTCCAAGTGGCGATCGACAGGCTGAAACGACCAGATCATTTCCAAACTGAACGCTGTGTTGATCTGGGACGTCGTCTGACTACTACAGAAATGGCAGAAGAGGTGGACATACCACTTTTTCGGCACATTCCACTGTTACAGGAGTTTTTGTCATGAAAAGACGTGCGGAGGAATTCACGCATCGGGACAGAGCCGCTAATGGCGCGGGACAAAAGCAACGCCGTGATGAAGCCTCACAGGACATGTTGTGGCATGTCCAGTTCGTCCACAATTTCTCGGATAGTCACACGACTGAAAAGCCACCGAAAGCCGTCTGAATCTTCCGAATGGTGCAAGAGCTGGGCATGTCAGGGCATGTCCTGTGAGACCAACACAGAGGTGCTTTTGTCCCGCGCCATTAGCGGCTCTGTGGCGAATTCCTCCGCTCCTCTTTCCATGACAAAAACTCCTGTAACAGTGGAATGTGCCGAAAAAGTGGTATGTCCACATCTTCTGCCATTTCTGTAGTAGTCAGACGACGTCCCGGATCAACACAGCGTTCAGTTTGGAAATGATCTGGTCATTTCAGCCTGTCGATGGCCGCTCGGAGTGCGGTGCACCCTCCGCCATTGTGCGCCGTCTTTAAACCGGTTGTAACACTCCTTAATCTGTGTGATCCCCATAGAATCGTCCCTGAAAGCCATGTGAATCTTCCGAATGGTGTCCACCTGGCTGTCTCTCACAGTTTCTGGAAAAATTTGATGCAGCAAAGCCCCAAATCGTTCAGACATTTTCCTCACAATAAAAATCCGACGACAGGGGTGGACCACTGCTCACTCAAAGCGTGCTCACAGGCGAATGACGCAACCGACAGCCGTGAAAAAACTCAAGCATGCGCACGAAGGTTCAAGCTTGGCTGATGCAAGTGCACATGATTCAAATCCATATAGTTTTTGCAAAAAATAAAAAGGTCGGATAGTTATCTAACAGACCTCGTATTTGTTTATTTTATGTTTTTCTTCATTCGTTGACACCTGGCATACCTTTGTACTTTGTGTGTTTATCATTAATCTTTAAAAAAAAAAAATGCAGTGTTGCACAACTTCTCAATCATAAAAAAGTTACAAATGTAAAGAAAGTGTGAAGTGAAAACGAACTATTTTGTTGACCACAGAAAAAACGTTGACACCTCCATAAGGAACTTGAACTTTTTTTATTTTTCTTGTATATCTCTTTGCCCTTGTGTTTTGTTCGTTTGTTATTGCATTTGTTGAAATGAAGTTTTGTAAAAAAAAAAAAAAAAGGTCATTTGTCTCGGGAGGGGCAGGGCCGAGAATTGGGAACTCGTTACTTTGTATGGAGAGGGGGTGGGCTTTCAAATGACTTTGTCCCGGGCCGGCCAAAGCTAGCAGCAGCCCTGTGTGTGGTGTGTCTTTGATGCCCCTGAGTGCAACGCCTGCGAAATGATTCTTGTGTGTCAGAGAGAGATGCGTGTTTGGGCAACCAACTGAAATTATCGTACATTTTGGATTTTTTCCCATTATTGATCATACATCGTACAGAGGGCAAAACTATCGTACAAATACGATAATTATCGTACATCTGGCAACACTGGTAAGGAAAAACTCCCTCTTAGGAAGAAACCTCAAGCAGACCAGTCTAAACTTTACTTGGTAAAGTGATTCCAGCAGATTTAAACTGGAAACCACAATTTTCCATTAGACCAATGTGAATAAGCACTTTGAATGAAGTTTCACTTTTTTCAGTGTATTATCACCTTGTTTCTGCTTCAAACTGCAGTCCAGTCATCATCTATCTCAGTGACAGATATCTGAAGCTTTTGCACAACAGCCATTTCCACATAAATTCAACATTATTTCATAATAAAAGAAGGGGGGCCGATTAGAGCACCTGTTCTTGCGCCTACTAGAGGTGGGCGATACCGGGAATTTTGGTATTGATCTGATACCAAGTAAATACAGGTCCAGTATCACCGATACCGATACTTTTTCATATTTAAGCTTCATAGATCCAAATCAAATCAAATCAAATCAATTTTATTTATATAGCGCCAAATCACAACAAACAGTTGCCCCAAGGCGCTTTATATTGTAAGGCAAAGCCATACAATAATTACGGAAAAACCCCAACGGTCAAAACGACCCCCTGTGAGCAAGCACTTGGCGACAGTGGGAAGGAAAAACTCCCTTTTAACAGGAAGAAACCTCCAGCAGAACCAGGCTCAGGGAGGGGCAGTCTTCTGCTGGGACTGGTTGGGGCTGAGGGAGAGAACCAGGAAAAAGACATGCTGTGGAGGGGAGCAGAGATCAATCACTAATGATTAAATGCAGAGTGGTGCATACACAGCAAAAAGAGATCTTCTGCCTCCCATTCTACTGTTACAAACCCTAGGAACTACAAGTAAGCCTGCAGTCTGAGAGCGAAGCGCTCTATTGGGGTGATATGGTACTATGAGGTCCCTAAGATAAGATGGGACCTGATTATTCAAAACCTTATAAGTTGAAGAATTTTAAATTCTATTCTAGAATTAACAGGAAGCCAATGAAGAGAGGCCAATATGGGTGAGATATGCTCTCTCCTTCTAGTCCCCGTCAGTATTCTAGCTGCAGCATTTTGAATTAACTGAAGGCTTTTCAGGGAACTTTTAGGACAACCTGATAATAATGAATTACAACAGTCCAGCCTAGAGGAAATAAATGCATGAATTAGTTTTTCAGCATCACTCTGAGACAAGACCTTTCTAATTTTAGAGATATTGCACAAATGCAAAAAAGCAGTCCTACATATTTGTTTAATATGCGCACTGAATGACATATCCTGATCAAAAATGACTCCAAGATTTCTCACAGTATTACTAGAGGTCAGGGTAATGCCATCCAGAATAAGGATCTGGTTAGACACCATGTTTCTAAGATTTGTGGGGCCAAGTACAATAACTTCAGTTTTATCTGAGTTTAAAAGCAGGAAATTAGAGGTCATCCATGTCTTTATGTCTGTAAGACAATCCTGCAGTTTAGCTAACTGGTGTGTGTCCTCTGGCTTCATGGATAGGTAAAGCTGAGTATCATCTGCGTAACAATGAAAATTTAAGCAATGCTGTCTAATAATACTGCCTAAGGGAAGCATGTATAAAGTGAATAAAATTGGTCCTAGCACAGAACCTTGTGGAACTCCATAATTAACCTTAGTCTGTGAAGAAGATTCCCCATTTACATGAACAAATTGTAATCTATTAGATAAATATGATTCAAACCACCGCAGCGCAGTGCCTTTAATACCTATGGCATGCTCTAATCTCTGTAATAAAATTTTATGGTCAACAGTATCAAAAGCAGCACTGAGGTCTAACAGAACAAGCACAGAGATGAGTCCACTGTCTGAGGCCAAAAGAAGATCATTTGTAACCTTCACTAATGCTGTTTCTGTACTATGATGAATTCTAAAACCTGACTGAAACTCTTCAAATAGACCATTCCTCTGCAGATGATCAGTTAGCTGTTTTACAACTACCCTTTCAAGAATTTTTGAGAGAAAAGGAAGGTTGGAGATTGGCCTATAATTAGCTAAGATAGCTGGGTCAAGTGATGGCTTTTTACGTAATGGTTTAATTACTGCCACCTTAAAAGCCTGTGGTACATAGCCAACTAATAAAGATAGATTGATCATATTTAAAATCGAAGCATTAATTAATGGTAGGGCTTCCTTGAGCAGCCTGGAATGGGGTCTAATAGACATGTTGATGGTTTGGAGGAAGTAACTAATGAAAATAACTCAGACAGAACAATCGGAGAGAAAGAGTCTAACCAAATACCGGCATCACTGAAAACAGCCAAATATGTCTTTGGGATGGTTATGAGTAATTTTTTCTTGAATAGTTAAAATTTTATTAGCAAAGAAAGTCATGAAGTCATTACTAGTTAAAGTTAAAGGAATACTCAGCTCAATAGAGCTCTGACTCTTTGTCAGCTTGGCTACAGTGCTGAAAAGAAACCTGGGGTTGTTCTTATTTTCTTCAATAAGTGATGAGTAGTAAGATGTCCTAGCTTTACGGAGGGCTTTTTTTATAGCGCAACAGACTCTTTTTCCAGGCTAAGTGAAGATCTTCTAAATTAGTGAGATGCCATTTCCTCTCCAACTTACGGGTTATCTGCTTTAAGCTGCGAGTTTGTGAGTTATATCACGGACTCAGGCACTTCTGATTTAAAGCTCTCTTTTTCAGAGGAGCTACAGCATCCAAAGTTGTCCTCAATGAGGATGTAAAACTATTGACGAGATAATCTATCTCACTCACAGAGTTTAGGTAGCTACTCTGCACTGTGTTGGTATATGGCATTGGAGAACATAAAGAAGGAATCATATCCTTAAACCTAGTTACAGCGCTTTCTGAAAGACTTCTACTGTAATGAAACTTATTCCTCACTGCTGGGTAGTCCATCAGAGTAAATGTAAATGTTATTAAGAAATGATCAGACAGAAGGGAGTTTTCAGGGAATACTGTTAAGTCTTCAATTTCCATACCATAAGTCAG